>NC_050575.1:385992937-386022937 GCF_011100635.1 Trichosurus vulpecula
TTCCAATTAACACTATGAGTGGGGATGAATGGGTCAGGTCCCAGAGGATGGCATCTTGCCAGAGCATTAAAAATGAAAAGACCAGTAAAGCCCCACCTACTTCCATACCAGCCACGGCAAGAAGCCTCCATGTACCCTTCTCAGATTTATGGAAATCCAAAGCTGGAATTTTAAGGGATCAGGCATGGGAGTTCCTCGGTGTCACCCTCAATCACCATGGAGAAAATTACCCTGCAAACTGATTACTGGCATTATTATTATTTTAAAGAGAAAAAAGGTCTTTTCCTAAAAACAAAACCTACAATGAATAGCCCTAAAAATATTTACTTACAGAATTGAACAACAGACATCTCTGCCCTTGGCTTTTGTTTAATCCACCCCAAAAGCTGTCAAAAAGCATTATTTGGAAAACTCCTCCTTCTCTAAAATCCAAGGCCTTGAGGAATAAAATTGCTGCCTTTTCCCTCCTGATTCCTGTCCTGCCCTGCCCACTAAGTGATCCATGTAATAAGACTAAGTAGAAAGCTCTGTTTCATTAGGGTGGTTAGTGTAGCCTCAAAACTTTCTAGAGGAAAGAGAAACTTTTCATTTCCTCAGTGCTGAGATATCACTGGGCTGGTGGCTGTGGTGTAGGGGTTGGATTCAGGGGAGGATCTCTGTACAGGGGGCACAAGCCACCCCCACCAAATGTCAGCCAGCTGCCACATAAGGAGCAGGCAGGCGAGCCTATTTGAAGCTGAAACATCAGGACACTTTGAAGGGAAAATGGAAGGGAGTGTAGGCCAGGGAGATCAAACCACCTCGACCATCATTTTCCTTCAAACACTGGTGGAGAAAGTTCAGGACCCTGAACCCAATGTCCTTGGTGTCTATTCCCCCACCCTCCAACCACCAGACTCGCTTCCAGTCCAGCACCTGTAACCGTCACTGAAGGGAGAAATCACGCAGCTATTGAACCACCAATTGATGGCTACTGAAGCCATCAGTGGCCAGAGAGAGTAGGAACCCTGGAGGACTGGGAGTATATGGCCATTATCTGGGGATGTGACTCCTCACGTCAGCCATCCCTACCATTTGCCTGCTGGCTGCCTATGCCGGTGCAGAGAGAGGTCAACATAGCTGAAGCAGTTCTTACCCTGGAGGAGGAGACAGGAGGTGTCATATGTCAGGCAAAGGAAAAACATTGCAGCTGCCATCTTCTCTCAAACCTTAATGGAGATAGCCTAGCCCCTGAATCCAAGAGCTTGGGAAGAGTAATGCTTCCATCCCAGTAACCCTCAGTTATTATCCTCTGAAGCAGCCCATGTGGAGGCGCAGCCTGGCAGTTGCTCCTGCTGGGGCTACAGACACAGCTTCTGAAGACCCAGCAGGGAAATGTCTTGTCACCAAAGTCTTTGTCACTGTCCAATGGTTCAACATCAGAAACTAATGTGATTTTATCAGTTAAAGAGACATTGAAGAAGAGGTAGTAACATCTGCTCTGCAGCTGTACCCCAAGGAACATGAGGCCTTTCCATCTGACTTGCAGTTGATACTTTCTATATGTGTTGTCACCTCTATTTGAATGTGAGCTCCCTGAGGGCAGAGACCATCTTAGTATCTATTTGTATCCCCAGGGAGTAGCACTGTGCTTTTACACAGTAAGAATTTAATAAGTCTTTTCTTCCTTCCTTCTTTCCTCCTTTTCTTCCTTCCTTCTCTCCTTCCTTCCTTCCTTCCTTCCTACCTTCTTTCCTTCTTTCCTCCTTTCTTTCCAGCCTTCCTTCCGTCCTCCCTCCCTTCCTTTCTTTACTTTCTTATACCCAGCAACCCCTATTCCCAAATTAAAAATAAAACCAAAACCCTCATAACAAACACGCGTTCAAGCAAAACAAATTTCTACATTGGCCATGTCTGAAGATACATGTCTTCCTGCATCTTGAGTCCATGAACTGTACGTGAGGAGGTGTGTAGCATCTTTTTCACAGGTCCCCTGATATCCTGATTAGACATTATGCAGGGTGTTCCTAAAGTCTAGACACATAGGCAATTGACAGCAATGCGGAGTTATTGCATCAAGTTCACACGAATCTTGCAAAGTGCATCAACCTTTGCTTTACAAATGATGGAAATCATATTGAAGATGTTATTTGTTGATATTCCAATTAAATAAAATGTTGTTGAAAATCTCATTCACTTCATTTCTTGAAACACATGTATTTTTGCCTATGTGTCCAGACTTTAGGAACACCCTGTATTAATCAGGGTTCTTAGGTCCTTCAAAATTGTTTTCCTTTATGCTGTTGTTCTTACTGTACAAATTTTTCTCCTGGTTCTACTCACTGAACTCTACATCAGTTCATACAAATCTTCCCAGAGTTCTCTGAAATTGACCCTTTTGCCATTTCTTATGCCACACTACTATTCAATTACATTCATATAACAAGTTGTTCAGCTATTCCTCAGTTGATGAGCATCCTTTTAGCTTCCAATTCTTTTTCCGCTATACAAAGGATTGCTCTAAATATTTTTGGCACATATGAGTGCTTTTCCTCTTGCTTTGGCATCTTTGGGGTTTAGCCCTAGTAGTGGTATTGATGCATACAAGTTAGTTGCTTTGGAGGCTTTGTTGCAAACTCCCTTCCGAATGGCTACACCAATGCATTATTGTTGTGCAAGTATTATTTTTAGATTAATTTATTTATTTTTCATTTTGACATTCATTTCTGCAAGATTTGGAGTTACACATTTTCTCCCCATCTCTCCCCTCCCACCCACCACCAAGGTGGCATGCATTCTGATTACCCCTTTCCCCAGTTTGCCCTCCCTTCTATCACCTCACCCTTCCCCTTATCTCCTTTCCCCTTACTTTCTTGTAGGGCAAGACAGATTGCCTATATATCTTATTTCCCCAGTTGCACGTAAAAACAATTTTTAACATTTATTTTAAAACTTGAGTTCCAAATTCTCTCACCTTCTTCCTTCCCCACCCACCTTCATTGAGAAAGCAATCAATTCAATATAGGTTATACATGTGTCCTTATACAAAACACTTCTACAATAGTCATGTTGTGAAAGACTAACTATATTTTCCTCTATCCAATCCTATCCCCCACTTATTCTATTTCTCCTTGACCTTGTCCCTTTACAAAAGTGTTTGCTTCTGCCTACCCCCTCCTCCAACCTGCCCTCCCTTCTATCATCCCCTCCTTATCCCTTTCCCCCCTACTTTCCTGTAGGATAAAATACCATTTGAGTGTGTATGTTATTCCCTTCTTAAGCCAAATTCAATGAGAGTATGGTTCAATCATTCCCTTTCACCTCCCCCCTCTTCCCTTCCATTATAACAGCTATTTCTTGGCTCTTTTCTGTGAGATAATTATGCAAGTATTATTAATGGCATTTTCCAGAGGAAGAAACTGAGGCTAAAAGCGATAAGGTGGTTTATCCAAGTGCTGGAGCTGACACTTAAAGTCAGATCTGCAGACCTCTGATTCTAACACCCTCTCTGCTATAGTGCCTTCTTGCCTTTTCTTTTTAAGATTTTCAACAAAAGCCCAGATTGCTCTTTAAGGTAACTTGTGACTTTGCACCTTTTGACCTTCCCCTAAACCTCAGTTTCCCCCTTTTCCAAATGGAAGGACAGGGTGATGTCTAAGTTCCCTTCTAATGCTAAATCCTCTAAACCTATTTAAAGAGCCAGGAAGGCATATCATCTTAGGTTCATCATCCAGAGGTACTTTGTAGGGAAATGCTACAAAGGGGAGGATGAGACCATATGCCACTCTTGTTTTGTGGTATTATAAGATATCAAAGCCAAGTCTGTGTAGAGGGGGAGCTGGTTTAAGTGATTGATTAGTGGGAGAGCAAATGTCTTATTTCAAAGACCCTTCCAGTCGGCAGGGGCCAAAAGGTTCCCTTTCTTTGATGACCGATTGTGAGATTGGTAGGATTTGGGTAGGTGATTTGGACTCAGGACCCTAGGACCAGGGAATGGAATGATAGTTGTCACCTGCACCCATATCCTCATTGTGAAAATGGCTGGTGCCAAGGATGTGGATCCAGTGAACTGTAATCTCAACCTAGATCCAGGAGAGACCTTAGAGATTCTGCTGAGCAGAGACAGAAGTCCAGGGCCTCAGAGGGGAAGTGACTTACCTAAGACCACATGGGGAACAAACACATGGTTGGCTTGGCCTTGGTATCAATGTTGACTTCCAAGCCCCGGCTTTTTCTACTGTGCCACCACTATTATAGCAACAAAGAGAAAGGAGAGAGGGAGGCAGACCTGGAGAGGATTCTTAGCCAGATCCTTGTAAAAATGTTTTTTAAAAACTTTCTCCCCCTCTATAGCTCAGCAGAAAAGTGTTAGACAATTGCCTGTGGCTCAAAGAGATTAAATGACTTGGCCATGATCACCCCGTTTTTAAGGTTGAAACTACTATTGGAGTCTTGGTTGTCCTGGCTCCAAATCTCTAATTTTATCTGTTACATAATGAGTTACCTCTCATTGTGAAAGCAACAAATAATCAAATACATATGTGAATATGTATCTATGCACATATGTGTACAGACATGTATTTGTATATGTGTGTATAAATCTATCTTGCAGGCATATATGCATATACATATGTAGGCCTGCACATGTATAAACATGTGCATGTTTATGTGCCTAAATTTATGTTGTGTACATGCGTGTGTGTGCGTATATGTATGTGTGTATATATGTGTATATATATGTATATATGTATATATGTATATGTGTGTATGTGTATATATACATGAGACATGATATTTCACTTCATCAGCAGAGATTGCTGAAAGTGTAAACTCTGAATGCCCAGCCAAGTCCTCAGAATGATTTCCATTACTTCATCAAAGATAGATACTAGAGAGAAGATTCTTAAACCACAGTATGAGGAATTAAGGTTAGATCTAAAAATATTTATGAAGGCTATCAGAGTTTTCCTGATTATAAAAACCTCCATCAAAAGGGGTTGCATAGTCACAACAAACAGGGGAAAGAGCTCATTTTATCAGATATGTTAAATATAATCTTTCCTTTGGAAGTGCTATCCAGATCTGGAAGCCCAGGATGCTGTAAAAATTAATTAATATCACACATTTTACAGATGAAATAACCGAGGCCCAGAAATTGAAAGTATTTTTTGCTCAAGGTCGCACAGCTAATAAAGTCACAGTTGTGACCAGAAGCCAGGGCTCCTAACTGCAGGTAGATTGCTGTTGGAATCACTAGTGGCTGAGGGTGGTGCCTTCCTTTGGGAAATAACCTCCTAAAATTCAAAGGCATTAGGATGATTCAACCTCTGCGTCAGCACTTTCTGAAGAACAGACATTATCTCCAGGTAAAGTCCACTGAGCAGAGAAAACTAGAAGAAACATATGGGAGGGACAATCTCTTCCATAGATTTCCCCCACTGTGAGCTAATTCTAAGTGAGTTGGCGTGGAGGGTAAAGTCTGGAGGACTTATTGTTTCGACAGAGCTTCCAGGACCAAACATGGAGTCCACCCACAGAGCAGGCTCTGACTTAGAGCCCTGAGGCATTATTTCTTGGATATATTTATTTGTAGCTTTAATTTTTATAATTATCATTGTGCATGATATTGATGTGGCAGTGTTGTATGCAGGTCATTTCTAGGAGTCAGCCTGGCACAGAAGGAAAAACTCTGTCTCTTGGAATCAAAGGATCAGGGTTCAAATGCTACCTCTGATGATTACTACCAGCATTACTTTGGGCAAATCACTTAATCTTGCTAGATCTAAGAGTGGACTAGATGGATAATACTGACATGGCGATGTTTATGCAGATCATTTCTAGCAGTCAGCTTGTCACAAAAGGAAAAACTTTGGCCCTTGGAATCAAAGGACCTGGGTTCAAATCACTTAATCTTGCTAGGTCTAAGATTGGACTAGGTGGCTTTGGAGGTCTCTTTTAGCTCTGGTTCTTCGATATTAGGATTTCCCGGAAATGCACAGCCCTACCCACACCCACACACATACCTACACCCACAATATAGTTGAACCAATAAAGCCATGAGGGACTGCTGCTTCATATCAGACCCTCCCAGTATGAGGTTTGCTGGTCAATATTACCAGGGTCAGATCTATGAAACTGATGCCTTCTACCAAATGCTCCCTTAGAGCCAAAATAATATATCCTAAGCTCTAACACAGTTGAAAGTGAAACCGCATTTTTTTTAAAAGGTTGAAAAGCTCATTTGAAGTAGGGCAGAAGGTCAGCAGAGAAGGAGTTCCATCTACATAGCTTTGGCAGCCCTTTATAAATGAAGAAGCCCCACTTAGAACATGTACATTTCATTAGAGTGTGGCTCAAGGCTAAGGCGGGTATCAGCACTCCAGTTCTGGAGCCTGGAATATCCAGGCTGAAATATTTGTGCCTGGGGAAATGTTGGTGTAAGACAAGGCTTATTTGGTAGCATGAAGGGATGTGAATATGTGGGCGTGAGAAATGAAGTGTGGGTGGGGAAAGGGGAGTTAACAGATGGAGGAGGGAGATTCTTAGTCTAAGGAGCATGGAATATTACAGCTGATTGGGCCTTGAAAACAGGATGGGACAATGTTAGAGACAGAAGGGACCTTAGGTATTAATCAGTCTCAGGTATCATTTGAATTCAGATGATTCCCAAATCGATATTTCCAGCCCTGAACACTCTCCTTTGAATCCCAGCGCCACATCCCCACCTAACTTCTGAACGCTTCTACTTGGATGTCCGGACAACACTTCAGATTCAACATCTCAAAAATTGAACTCACCATCTTTGCCCAAACCTGTCCCTGACACTAAGTTGGCCATTTTGATGGCATCACCATCCCCCCGGCACTCATTCTCAAAATTTTAGTCACTCCTGACTCTTCAAACATTCAGTTAGCATCTTCCAAGTTCAAAGTACTGCGTTAGTCATTGGGATACAAAACCAAATAGCTCCTGCCTTCAAGGAGCTTACATTTTGTACTCTCTCCCTTCCCCATCTCTATTCCCTCCCTTCTCTCTTTCTCTCTCTCTTTCCCCCCTCTCTTTTTCTCCTCTCTCCTCTTTATCTCTCTTTCTTCTCTCTCTCTTCTCTCTTTTCTTCTCTCTCCCTCCTTTCTTCTCTTCTCTTCTTTTCCTTCCTTCTCTCTCTTTTTCTCTTTCCATTTTCTCTTATTTTTCTCTTTCCTCTCTCTCTCCTCTCTCTCTCAATAATGTATATAAATGTATAAACATATATGTATATATACACCATACATATATGTGTGTATATGTATACAAATATATCTTCACATAGGTATACACATCTATACACACAGATATATATGTATATATATATATATGTATATATATATATACATATATATAATATAGCATTGTGAAAATTTAGAAATACAAATCTAAGGAGTTGTCCAGTACTATCCTCTCTATTTCACCTTTGAAATAGTTCTCTTTTCCTTCTTCTCCTTTCTAATCTCACTGACATCTCCTCAGTTCAGGTCTTCATTATCTGGCCTCAGTACTATTATAATAGCCTCCATTCTGGTCTCCCCCCTTCCTAATCCTGTCCTCAAAAAGCTGCCAAAACCACCTTCCCAATGCACTGGTCTAATCATGCCATACCCTCTTTCAAAATTTTTCAGGGGCCGCTCATTACCTCTCCAATAAAGTACACACTTTAATGGCAATGGCATTCAGAGCTTCCCCTAATCTGTCTCCAATCTACCTTTCATTTCTTTCTAGACTCCTTTGTGATCTCTGTGCTTCAGCCAAACTCAAATACTGTCATTTCTCTCATACTTATTCTCTCCTATCTCCATGCATTTTGTTATATTGTGCCCTACCTAAAAATTTCTAATGATCTCCCATCTGTACCCAACAAAATCCTTTTCTTTCAAGACCTATCTTAGGATCCACTTTTTCTACAATGCCTTTCTTTCCTCTCCCCCCCCAATGCACCCAAATTTTCTCAGGTCACTCTACTTGATTTCTCCTGTGCAATGAATCATTTTATGAATTAAGTTTTCTTAAAGAATATTTTAAAAATATATTCATTGATACTTTTACAGCAATTAATAAACATTTATTACACACCAACTATATGCCAGGCACTGTGCTAAATGCAGTTAACCTATCACTCCCTTTTGCTCTAGTCATACTTTGAATGAAAGGATTGCAAAAAGAAAAAGTAAGAAAACAGCTGTTTAGCAAAACCAATCAACACATTAACCAAGCCTAACATCATATGCCATATTTTACGCTCATAAGTAATTAAGTAAGGTAATTAGGGTAGCTAGGTAGTGTAATGGATAGAATGTCAGGCCTAGAGTCAGAAAAACCTGGGTTCAAATCTGGCCTCAGCTACTTACTAGCTGTGTGACAGTGGGCAGGTCACTTTGCCTCAGTTTCCTCATCTGTAAAATGGGGATACTAATAGCCCCTACCTTCCATGATTGTTGTGAGAGGTCAAATGAGATAGTAATTGTAAAGAACTCAGCACAGGGCCTGGAATTATATAAATTATTATTATTAATTATTATTATCTCTCCTCTGGGTCCAAACTTGATAATTATAATTGCTTATGTCACTTGAGTGTGGCACTGATTTCAGATGTCCCTAGTATCTCCTCTTCTCTGGGCTGGAGCTACTACCTAGCAGTCATCCCAGAATAGACCGTATCTATCCTTTTTCACTTCTACCAACCTCCCAAGTGTGGAGAGTAATTTTGACTTATTAATCTTATTATAAAGGATCTGGAGCAGTCTTTCATACAATTATTAATAGCATACAGTTCTTTTGTGAAGTGTTTGCTCATATCGTTTGCCCATTTATCCACTGAGCAATGCTCTTGGTTGCCTACTGTTATATTTATGAAATCCCACTTTCTAAGCAATCTTCTTTACAAATGTCTGGACCATTCATTCCCATAGACTTTGTCCATGTGAAGTGTGTCACAGTGAAAAACAGCAACATTCAGTTTAGAGGACTTAATGACCTCTGAGGTCCTTCCCAATTCTGAGATTTTCTGAATTATTGTTTTTAGATCTTAATTTATTGATATCTTATATTTTTATGTCATTTTCATTTCTGATTACATCCCTGCCCCCTCACCACCCAGTGAACTATATCTTACAACAAATATTTAAAAAGAAAATGGGGGTTGGGAGAAACAGTCTAGTTAACCTGACCAACAACAACATTTTAATGACTTATTTTTAAATGGTACCTTATATTCTGATTTTCATATATATCATAGCATTTTTTCCCAAATCCTTTGAGCTTAGTAGGTTAGTCAGCATAATCCCCGACTTTGCTGATGAAGTAAAAGAATCTTACAGAGGCAAAGCAATTCAGCCCACATCACACAAATTTAGAACGAGAGCTGGGACTAGAATTCAGGACCCCAGACAGTTCTCTTTCCCCTGCAGCATACTGCTTATAAAGGAAATAATCTGTAGATAACGAATTATTACTGTATTTGGTGCAGAAAGAGTAGTGACTCCCTGAAGGAGTTCATAGAATGGAAGGTTTGGAGTTGGAAGGGCCAGCTTACTCCTAAGAATTCCAGGCTCCTTCAGAAGACTCTGAGGGTTATGCAATAACCCACTCTCCCTGGGTAATCATTTCCACTGGAGGAAAAATCTCCTTTTTGTCAGTAGAAAATACTCATAAGAAGATTCAACTAAAAATGCTTTCTATTATTTTTCTGAGAAATTATTTCACACAGATTCAATTCCTTCCCATTTCCCAGTATTTTTCGTGGAAGATCCTGCTCTGTTATCCTGATCAGGTTTTTTCCTGACAAAAACTGCCCATAAACTAATTGAGTCAATCTCTGGCTACCCTTCCTCTGATCATTGCCAGGTCAGGTGGGGACAAAGAAGGGAATTGCCAGTTTAGGCTCAGGGATGATCTGAAGGGATTGAGAATGGGAGAAAGGAAAGGAGATGAGTCTTCTCCCTGCTGAAGGCAACAAGCTGATCTTATTCTGATGTTAGAGACATTCAGGGATCTCCCAATCTGGCTCCAAACTAGACTTCTAACCTTACAGAGCATTACTCCCTCCTCTTCGTGTAGTCTTCATTCCAGCCAAGCTCACTGTGTGCTGTTCCCTGATCTCATCCTTTCCTTGCCTATCTTTGCACACACTGTTCCTCATGCCTGAAATAGTACCCCCTGTTCTCTCCTAGTCACCATCCCTTCCTATTGACATCTTTCGGGTCAACCAATCAATCAGTTTTTTACTCAGATCATACTATGAGCCAAGTTCTGTGCTAAGACCTCTGGCTACAAGTGCAAAACCAAAAAAAAACAAACCAAAACAAAAACAAAAACCTTGCCCTCAAGGAGCTTATATTCTACTGGGGGAGATAATATATACACATGGAAGTATCTCCGTTCCATACAGGCCTAGCTCTAATTCCGCTTCCTCTATGAAGTCTTCTCTGACCCATAGCACCCTCACAGGATGGTTGTGAGGACTAAAGAAGAAAACACATGCAAAGCACTTCAAAAACTTTGAAGCACTGTATAAATGCTAGCTATTACATCATTATTATTATCATCATCATTAATTATTATTATTAAATTATTCAGTGATCTCTCCCTTGATGAATCTGAACACTCAGTTTGGAACCTTTCCTACACACTTGTCATATTCAAATTTTTGTTATAGCTATTTGTATTTGTCTAATTCCCTACTAGACTATAATCTCCTTAAGGCAGGGTAGTATCTTATTTCATCTTTGTATCCTCAGGTCTTGTACATAGTAGGTCCATAATAGAGATTTGTTGAATTAAATTGAATTGTGTATTTATTTACAAAGAACATCTGAAGAATAACTGACCCTCTTCTCTCCTCTCCCCATTCTCGGTCCTCTTGTTATCGCATCTGTTCTTGTAGGTTCAATGATCATTTTTAAGCACATGATTCCCAAGTCTATGTAACCATCCTGTCCAAAGTACTATGATAATATCTAAAAGGAAATGAAAGGAGAGTTCTGTAGTAGGGTTATACTTAGCCCTAATTCTTTAAATTCTGATCTCCTATCACCAACCACTTGCTAAACACTTCTGGCTGTCCTGATGGCACCTCAAATTCACTAAGTTGAAAATAGAAGTGATTATCTCCCATTCCTTACCCCAAACTTACCCCTCCTCCAAATTTTCCGATTTCTGTTGAAGGTGCCCTAATTCTCCCATATGTAATCTAAACCCAAGTTTAGAATCATAGGACTATAGATTTCAAGCTGGAAAGGACCTTAGAGACCATGAAGTCTAACCCCATCGCTTCACAAATGAGGAAACTAAGACCTAGATAGATTGTGACTAGACCATGTCTATAGAGATGGGATTTCAATCCAAATCTTCTTGACACTTAAATCTAGCAGTCTATCCACTACACCACCTTCCCTCTTCCCTCATCCACACCCTTTTTTATCCAATCATCTGCCAAATTGTATTGGTTCTACTTTTATGACAGTTCTTGCAGACATCCCTTTCCTTTTACTCATAGTGTTACTAGTTCATGATCTAATCATCTCTTGAATGACTTGTTTCTTTCTCCTTCCATTCTCTCCTTTCTCCAAACAATTATCCACACAACTACCAAAATGATCTTCAAAAAATATAGATTTGGAAAAAAGATATCCATGGGGGGGGAGCCAAGATGGCAGCTGGAAAGCAGGGACTAGCATGAGCTCCCCGCCAAGTCCCTCCAAAAACCTATAAAAAAATGGCTCTGAAACAATTCTAGAACTGCACAACCCACAAAACAGCAGAGGGAAGCAGGGCTCCAGCCCAGGACAGCCTGGATGGTCTCTGGGTGAGGTCTATCCCACACGGAGCTGGGAGCTAGGAGCTAGGAGCTGGGAGCTGGGAGTAGAGTGGAGCAGAGCCCAGAGTGAGCGGCGCAGACCAACCAGACCAGGAGCCAGGCGGAGCGGGCCCTAGCACCCTGAATCAGTGGGCTGCGGCAGTTACCAGACTTCTCAACTCACAAACACCAAAGACAGTGGAGAAGGTTAGTGGGAAAAGCTGTAGGAGTGGAAGGAGTTCGAGGTTCGGCCACCGCCCCCAAGGTAGCAGAGGTGGGGCAGCTACAGCTGCAGTTGCTTCTGGCACCAGGCCCACCTGGTGGGAGGAATTAAGTGGTGGATCAGAGCAGGAGTGCACAGCCTGCTGAAGATCTAAGCCCAGTCCAGGTTGAGGGTTCTTGGAGAAGGAGGAGTGCTGGTGTGGCAGAGCTGGAGCATCCCACCCAAACGTGGAACATAGAACTCATTAGTCTACAAGCAGTCATACCCCGCTGAAAAACTCAAGGGTCAAGTTAGTTGGTTGGGAATATGGCCAGGCAGCAAAAATGCACCCAGATTCACTCTCAGACTTTGGATTCTTTCTTTGGTGACAAAGAAGACCAAAACATACAGACAGAAGAAGTTAACAAAGTCAAAGAGCCTACAACAAAAGCCTCCAGAAAAACATGAACTGGTCCCAGGCCATGGAAGAGCTCAAAAAGGATTTGGAAAAGCAAGTTAGAGAAGTAGAGGAAAAATTGGGAAGAGAAATGAGAAGGATGTGAGAAAACCATGAAAAACAAGTCAATGACTTGCTAAAGGAGACCCCAAAAAAGTACTGAAAAATACACTGAAGAAAACAACACTTTAAAAAATAGATTAACTCAAATGGCAAAAGAGCTCCAAAAAGCCAGTGAGGAGAAGAATGCCTTGAAAGGCAGAATTAGCCAAATGGAAAAGGAGGTCCAACAGACCATTGAAGAAAATACTACCTTAAAAATTATATTGGAGCAAGTGGAAGCTAGTGACTTTATGACAAATCAAGATGATATAAAACAGAACCAAAGGAATGAAAGAATGGAAGACAATGTGAAATATCTCATTGGAAAAACCACTGACCTGGAAAATAGATCCAGGAGAGATAATTTAAAAATTATGGGACTACCTGAAAGCCATGATCAAAAAAAGAGCCTAGATAACATCTTTCAAGAAATTATCAAGGAGAACTGCCCTGATATTCTAAAGCCACAGGGCAAAATAGAAATTGAAAGAATCCATCGATCGCCTCCTCAAATATATCCCAAAAAGAAATCTTCTAGGAATATTGTCACCAAATTCCAGAGCTCCCAGATCAAGGAGAAAATACTGCAAGCAGCCAGAAAGAAACAATTTGAGTATTATGGAAACCCAATCAGAATAATCCAAGATCTGGCAGCTTCTATGTTAAGAGATCGAAGGGCTTGGAATACAATATTCCGGAGGTCAATGGAGCTAGGATTAAAACCTAGAATCACCTACCCAGCAAAACTGAGTATCATGTTCCAAGGCAAAATATGGATTTTCAATAAAATAGAGGACTTTTAAGCTTTCTCAGTGAAAAGACCAGAGCTGAATAGAAAATTTGACTTTCAAACTCAAGAATCAAGAGAAGCATGAAAAGGTAATCAAGAAAAAGAACAAGAAAAAGAAATTGCAAGGGACTTACTAAAGTTGAACTGTTTGGTTTACATTCCTACATGGAAAGATGGTGTGTATGATTCATGAGACCTCAGTATTAGGGTAGCTGAAGGGAATATGCATATATATATATATATATATATATGTATATATATATATATATGTTTATGTATATATATGTTTATGTATATATATAATTGAATGTGTATGTATGTATATATGTATGTGTATGTATATATATATATATATATATATAGAGAGAGAGAGAGAGAGAGAGAGAGAGAGAGAGAGAGAGAGAAAGGGCAGACACAGGGTGAGTTGAAGATGAAGGGAAGATATATAAAAGAAATTAAATCAAATTAAGGGATGAGAGAGGAATATATTGAGAGATGGAGATAGGGAGAGATAGAATGGGGTGGATTATCTGGCATAAAGGTGGCAAGAGGAAGCAGTTCTGTGGGAGGAGGGGAGAGGGCAGGTGAGGGGGGAATGAGTGAATCTTGCTCTCATCAGATTTGGCTTGAGGAGGGAATACTATACATACTCTATTGCGTATCTTACCCCACAGGAAAGAAGAGGGAAGAAAATAAAAAAAGTGGGGATGATGGAGGGGAGGGCAGATGGCGGTGGAGGTAATCAAAAACAAACACTTTTGAAAGGGGACAGGGTCAAGGGAGAAAATTCAATAAAGGGGGATGGTTTGGGAAGGAGCAAAATATAGTTAGTCTTTCACAACATGAGTATTGTGGAAGGGTTATACATAATGATACACATGTGGCCTATGTTGAATTACTTGACTTCTTAGGGAGGGTGGATGGGAAGGGAAGAGGGGAAAGAATTTGGAACTCAAAGTTTTAAAAACAGATGTTCAAAAGCAAAAAAAAAGAGGTTTTTTTGCATGCAACTAGAAAATAAGATACACAGGCAACGGGGTGTAGAAATTTATCTTGCCCTACAAGAAAGGAAGGGAAAAGGGGATGGGATAGGAGCAGGGTGACAGAAGGGAGGGCTGACTGGGGAACAGGGCAACCAGAATATACGCCATCTTGGAGTGGGGAGGAGGGTAGAAATGGGGAGAAAATTTGTAATTCAAACTTGTGAAAATCAATGCTGAAAACTAAATATGTTAAATAAATAAATAAATAAAAAATATAGATTTGACCACATCATACTCCTGGGCAAACACTTTCGGTGGCCACCTATTACTTCAAGAATAAAACATGAACTCCTCGTGTCACTATTTAAGCTCTCTACAATCTAACATTTAGTTTGTTCCATATTACTTTCCTTCAAAAACTCATCATTTCAGCAAAACTGAATTCCTCGCTGTTGCCCCAGTTCAGCATTCTATGTTTCCTTTTCCATTCCCCTTGCATCCTCATAGCCATCCCTGCTCCACAGCCTCAAATGAACTCCATCCTCTGGTCTACATCTCAAAACCCTTTTCTTTCCTTCAAGTTTCAGCTTAGGGGCCACCTTTTCTATGAAACCTTCCCTGATCCCTGTTACTGGTGATCTCTCCCTCCTCAAAATACTTTGAACATGGTTGTGTGTGTACATGTTATTTCCCTCAAGAAGGAAAGAATCTCCTTGAAGGCAAATGATTGTTTTAATTTTTCTTTATATACCTGGCCCTGAGCACAGTGCCTTCTATATAGCAAGGGCTGAATGAATGTTTATCGAATGGTTGCTGAAACATAGTACGTCACCAATTTGAAACACAATTGTTTATCCAATTAAGGAAGAATAAGTTTTCTTTCCTCCCCCAAATGCAGTCATCATCAATGCACTTGAAATATATTCCACAAAGAAGAATAAATCATGATCACTAAGTCAGAGACCCATAGGGTTATGGAGTTGGAAGGGGCCTCGGTCATCATCGAGTCTAACACCCTTATTTTACAGATGCAAAAACTGAAGTTAAGAACTGGTTAAGTGATTTACCCAAGGTCACATAGGTAGCTGGTAGTAAAGGTTGAGTTAGAACCCAGCTTTCCTGACACCATGTCCAGCTATCTATTCATTACCCCACTTGCTTAGAGCTAGAATGGACCTTAGAGATCATTTCATCCAACTGCTTCATTTTACAGAAAAGGAAACTAAGGTATATAGAAAGTAAGTAACTTGTACTCGCTCAAAGTCAAACAAAGGGTTAGTGGCTTCACTTTGACCCAGGAAATCACATACCCCTCGCAGGTGTCTTATGACTGCTGATAAACTTGCAGTTCTTCAGTGCATCTGTTATTTCATCAACGATTCCCTCCTAAAATGCAAAAACTATAGTGGGAGTTTTTCATCCATGTCCTCTTATAGGTTCACCATGGGAGATTCCCTCCCCCCAGCCCACCATGAATATGGGGAGCTTTCTGTGTGATTTCTTGCTTTTATAAGGATATCTGTGGAGCCTGTGGGATCAGTCATCAAGCAACAAGTATTTATGATGTGCTCACTATGTGTCAGGCACTGAGTTAAGCACCAAAGATGCCAGTACAAAATATGAAACAATCGCTACCACCACCCTTCCCCTTTGCTATCAAAACAGTTCATCATCTTCCCTCATTCACATATTCTTCTGCTCCCACTTTTTATACTAATGGTGCTAAAATCAAATAGAAACAGATCCATTCCAGCTAATAATGACTTAGAAAACCACAAATTGCCATTTTCTATGTCGTATTACAGTTTTATTTATTTTTATCAAACATTTCCCCATTAAATTTTAGTCTGGTTGAAGTGTCATGCTAACCATGTGCCTCTCTGGTCACATTTGGTTAGGCCTCCATTTTAATTCCTCTTGGACTTTAGGCCTCCATGATTTTAATTCCTCCCCCTCACACATTTTGCTCACTTAATATTCACCAAATATGCCATTCCACCTTGCAAGGATGCTCTCTGGACATTAAAGATCTTCCTTCCTACTTCCATCTCTTCCATTTCCTAGCTTGTGTCCTCTCCCATGTTAAGACTCCCTTGGTAGCCCCTAATTGTTAGCACTCCCTGTTCCCTCTCCACAAAATTACTTTGCACACATTTTCATTTTACGTTTATTTATCAGGTTATGTATTGTTCCCCCACTCCTTCCACTGCACCCCAGTAAAACTCTAACTTCCTTGAATTCAGGGACTGTTTTCATTTTTATCTTTGTTTCCTGAATGCCTTACTAGATACTTACTGGTTGTGTGACCTTGGGCAAGTCACTTCACCCTGTTTCCCTCCATCTCCTCATCTGTAAAATGAGCTGGAGAAGGAAATGGCAAACCACTCCCATATCTTTTCCAAGCAAACTCCAAATGCAGTCACAAAAAGTCAGACACAAAAATAACTGAACCTGAATGCCTAGATCTAGTAGATTCTTAGTAGCTGTGTGTTGAATTTGATTACATTACCACCATTTATTTCTCGAAGAATATTGGTGATGATAATTCTGACGGTAGAAAGGAAAAAATGATAGGAAAAGGAAATATGTTTGTTTTACTTTTTTAAAAATTCAGCTGCATATAGATGAAGGAAAGAATCCTTGGAGAAGATAAGGAATTTGATTAAGACAGGCAAAGCAGGAGGTTAGAACTGAAATTCCTAACTACTCATTTTGTGCTGTCTTTATTGGCAAGCAATACGGAAAATAGAGAGAATGGTCCACCCCCATTGGTATTTCTGTCTGTGGTAAATCCCTTTTCAAGGGACTGAGAATTAAATCTGAGGAAGAACTGAAACCTTTTACCCTTGGGCTAAGTCTTTACATGCTCAACCAGTTTGATAATGGTCAGATTGGCCAAAAGTAAAAAAAAAAAAATAAAAATTAATTTACTAAGTTACAAAGCAGCACAGCATGCTGGAATTTTTGACTGGGAATCAGAAGAGGAAGGTTTTATGCCTGGTTCTGTCAGTTGTAAGCTGTGCAATCTTGGGCATTGCCTCTCAGAGAATTGTTAAGATTTGATTTAAGTTTTTAATAAGCAAAGCAATCTATTTCTCCTCCCTCACACTGATCCTCCCCACCCCAAAGAGAAACAAAACAAAAACAAAAAACAAAAACCAAGCCCCTTGTAACAAACATGCAGTCAAGTGAAACAAATGCCCCCATTGATCACATCCAAAATATAAATATCTCAGTCTGAACCTTCAACCCATCCTCTGTCAGGAGGTGGGTACCCTGCTTCATCATCGTTTCGCTGGAGTTGTGACTGAGTTTTGAAGTCTTTCAAAGTTATTTGAAACTGTTGTTGCACTATAAATTGTTCTCCAGGTTCTGCTCACTTCACTCTGCCTCAAACCGTACAAGTCTTCCTAAGTTTCTCTGAAATACTCCTCTGCATTAATTCTTATGGTGAAATAATATTCATGTGCACCATAAATTGGTTCCACTATTCAGCTTCCTAGACATTCCATTTATACAAGCCTTGGTTATCTCACTATTATGGAACATTGAGTTGGGAGGAACCATCTAGTACTGCATTCAACTCATACCTGAAAAGGAATCCCCTCCACTCGGTATTCCCTAAGTGTTTATCCAGCTGTTCTATGAAGACCTCCAGTAAAGGGGAGCTCACTACCTCCTGAAATGGCCCATTTCTACTTTGGAGAACTCATTGTTGCCAAGTTCTGCCTGCCAAATATTTTTTTTTACAATTTCAATAATTCATTTCAACAAGCACTTATTACATGCTTACTGTATCCTAGGCACTGTGCTAGGGATAAAAACCAAAAAACAAAAGAGTCTCTGCCTTCAAAGAACTTATAATCTACTAGGATAAAGCAATATGCAAAATAATTAAACATGAAGTATATACAAAATAAATAAATTGAAATGTATGCAAAATAAATTAAAAGTAGTTTTAGTTGGGGTTGAAAGAAATACTAATAACTACAAAAATGGGCAAATGTAACAACAATGCTGCTTGTAGCTGCTGTGGAGGTGTAAGACCAACAACACCAGCACACAGGAGGACTTCTAGCACAGGTTCTTTGATCTGCTTTTCTAAGGAAAGCAACTTTAAGGGGTTTACAATCTCACTTTAACTAAACATACAGATATTATTCACTTAGTTCAAGGGAGAAAAGTCAGTACCCTGAACTTCAGAGAGAACACAAACAGAAATTACAAGCAGAAATTATATAAACAGAGCAAATAACACAAATCAGCAGACAGAGCTTCTAACTGCCTGTCCATAGCAATATATACACAGTTACCAGAGGGAGAAGCACCAACATCTAGGTTTTCAAAGCTGGGAGGCTCCTTGACAGTTACCCAGAGTCTTGTCTGGCAAAATCACATGAAAGCTCTTCCAATGATTAGCAAAATGCTAACCTCAGAGTATATATACACTTCTTCAGGGTCAGAGGGTGTCACAACCATGTAACTCAAACTCATGTGACTTAGGCTTTCTTGTGACTTAAACAGGTCATCAAAGACTCTTGATTGAAACAAAGGCAAGACTCAGTCAAAGACACTTGATGGCCTTAGTGCTGAGAAGCATTCCAAAAGAAAAAAAAAACAGCCAGAAGTCCCACTGTGCTTGCCATTACAGGAAAGGACTCCTGTAGCTAGGGGCATTTAAGATAAGCTCTAAAGGAAGCTAAGGGTTCCAAGAAGATGAGGTGAAGATTCATATCCCAGGCAAGAAGGACATCTTGTTCAAAGGCAGGAAGGTCACAAATAGGGTATCTGGTTCAGGAAATATCAAATAAGCTAATTTATTCAGAGTAGGAGGCACATGAAAAGAAGTAATGTGAAATAAATCTGGAAATGAAGGCTGGAGTCTGATGGTGAATGCGTTTAAATGCAAACTGAAGATTTTGGAGTTGATCCTAGAATCAGCAAGGAAAAATTAAAGCTTCTTGAGCAAGAGAATGGCATGCTTAGACCCATGCTTTAGAAAGATAACTTTTGGAATAGTGTGGAGGATGGATTGTAGAGGGGATAACTAGAAAAATGGGAGACTAATGAGGAGCACATTGCAATGATCCAAATGAGAAGGTCTGAACTAGGGTGGTGGCTGAATAAGTAAAAAGAATGGGACTGAGGCAGGAGATGTTATGAAGACAAGGTACACAAAACTTGTCAACCAATTGGACATGGAGAGATGAGGGAAAAGAAGGTGTCACCAATTTTTCCAAGACTTAGAGTCTAGGTGAGTCAAAGGAAGGTGGGAAAGTGTGGAGGGTTAGGGGAAAATAAGTAATAATGTGCCATTGTTTCAAAAGCTACATCGCATTTTACCCCTTTTCTCCAAAGGTCAGGTTGTAGTAAAAGTGAGACCAAAGAAACATATTGCTGTTACATGCAGTATTTTATCTGTAGATTGAAATTCGGGGGCCTGAGCTCTCTGGGAATCTGCTGACATAAAGAACATCATGAACAAAGTTCTTCATACCCCAAATCATCCTGATAGGATAGATTATTTTTCTGTCAGAAAATTTAGGTAATTTAAAACCTGAGATCTGTCTCTATATAAGAAAGAAGCCAAAGAACAGAACTACCGCCTCCAACTTGAAAATAAACTAAAAAAATAGACAGTAGAGGGGGAGGGTCAAATAGGGACACGTAGGCCATGAATGGAGGGGTGGGGGAGGGTTAGACCGAATGAAAAAGGCAAACAGACACCAAACCACGGGGAGACACCTGAGATGCTGGAAAACAGAGCTAGAGACACTACAGAAATACAGCTATGGACCCGGGGAGATGGGATGTCAAGATATTTGACCATAATGAAAAATTTAAAAGATAGGAAGTTTACTTAATCCTCCCCAAGTTATTCCTCTATAAATAAGCTCCCTTTTTCTGAACCACAGCATCCTGATTTATTTTCCTTGGAGCTCGGCTGGTGAAAGCGAGTGATGCTAAGATTGGAATTGAAGCTTAGCCCAAACGGCAGCCTTCTGTATGTCTCCACCTCCTCTACTGGCCACCCACAGGGCCTGAGCACACAGCTGGACACATCACAGACAGTCACTAAGGTGATAGACTGACTGATTTCCTGTAAGTTAGACCCTTCTGTCCATCTTGAAAGTACAAACATCTTGGCCTGGCATTCGAAGCCCTCTGCAGTCAAACTCCGCAGTTCTTTATCAAACCTCACTATTCACTATTCCCCCAATGGTCAAACTCCAGCCAAAATGGTCTTTTCAACATCCACTGACCATGATTTCCTGCCTCTATATCTTTATTATTGTTCTCATGAGCCTGGGACACACTTGTCCCCATCTGTTAGCATCATGCCTCCAAGGCCTATCTCAAATGTTCCTTCCTCTATGATGTCTTCTCTGATTCCATCTGCTGTTGCTGACCTTCACTTTATCAACTTTCTTAGCAATCTGTATTCCTCTTTTGCATTTAACATTCTTAGAATGGATTTAGAGCCGGATAGGATCTCAGAGGTCATTTAGCCCAACTCCTTTTTCCAGATGAGGAAACTGAGGCAGAGAGCCATGAAATAATTTGTCCAAAGTCAGAGAGTAATCCCAGCAGAACTAGGATTAAAATCCAGATCTTTCAACTACAAATCCAAAGCTCTTTCCAATGCACCACAGTGTCTCATCCTAATTTGTATTCTTTAGAGTGTATGTCTTGTCATCCTTCCTAGACTGTAGGTAGGAAAGTGCTTGAGGTAGATTGAACTAGATTTTCAGTGTGAGCATTTACCCTTCAGAAATCAGCAAATGTGACAAACCAGGCTTTAATTTATTACTCTCTCTTTCCCTCCCTCTCTCCCTCACTCTTTTTTCTCACTCTTCTCAGTCTCTGTCTTTCTGTCTCTCTTAATCTCTCCTTCCCTCTCTTTTGCCCTCTATTCTCTCTCTGCCTATCTCTCTCCCTTTCTTTCTTCTCTCCCTGCTCTCCTGCATCATTCATGCACCAGACCTTTCAGATATTGGAAGGCTACTGTCTTGTGTCCCCTAAACAATTAGTGTCCTGGTAGACTTATCTCAAGCCCCCTAATCATCCTTGCCACCCTTTTCTGAAGATGCCCTAGATTGTCTATGTCTTTTCTAAAATGGGGCACCCAGAACTGTTCCCGATTCTTCCAGTATCTTCTGAGCAACCTCCCCCAACCCAGGTACTATAGAATAAAATGCGTGCAGAAACCTTGAGGAAACCAAGAAAGGCAGATGAGGGACAATGGCTTAGGTCTCTACTGTGTCTGCCCACCATGAATGGAAGCTTCTTGTGGGCAGGGACTGTGTCATAGACTTCTATGTCCCCTTGCCCTCCCCAGCCCAATACATTGGCTTCATAGATAGTATTTTGTTGGGCTAGATTGGAATGGAGTGATAAGCATCTTCTTCCCTTGGTCTCCAGGGTGGTCTTCCTGGGTGCCTTCCAGACTGCAGACCTAATTAATGAAGGATTAGGTTTTCTAGTCCCTGGTCTGCATTCAAGTTGCTCAAAGTGGCTTGGAGACAGTTTAAAGAGTGTATTTTCCAAGCCAAGCATATCATGAACCTTCATGGGAAAGAAAATGAATGAAAAGAACAGAATTGTATAGTTAGCACTCTCTTGACACCAGATCCTGGAGTGAAAAAAAAATTATAAGAGAATGTTCCCCTTTCTTCACCTCTCCTTTTCCCTGAGCAACTCATTCCTCAGTCTCTTTCAAATTATAAAATAAAACAACTATAGTGAAATGTATAGTTAACAAAAATATTAAAAAGTAAATGAGTTTATAGACCTCAGGTTAAGAGCCCCTGAGTTCTATCCAATATTCTGAAAGCCTTCCTTTTATTCTCGCAATACCTTGGGTATACTAGTGTCCCACTAAAGCTTGCTATTTGTGATCTCTCATTCTCAATATACGACCAGCAAACTGCCATTTCTAGTCACATGTCTTCAGTCATGTCTGATATGTTACTTCTAAAAAGGGGATAAGCATAATCTTCCTGTATTCACCCAGGGTGGCCTTCCTAGGTCCTGGGCAGTCTCCTCCAGACACAATCATAGCCTTTTCCTCTATGATAGGACCTCATGCCTATGATCCACCTCATGCCTTCCCCCAAACATACACCACTTGGTTCCATGAGAAGATGATGGTAAATGAGAGACATTAACGGGATAAAGAAACAATGTTTTACATGGGGAATGAACAGAAGGATGGTGCAGGGGAGTTTTGTGACTTTTGTGGGATATGGATAGAATGCAAGGAAGATGTTATTTCTAAACTCTGTTCGTTTCCCAATCAGCTCAAATCAGAGGTATGCGACAGTAGAAAGAACATTGAATTTATGGTCAAAGAACCTGGGTTCAAATTCTGATGCTGCCACCTGGGTGGCCTTGAGCTTAATGTCATTGGGCCTCAGTTTCCTCATTTGTAAAATGAAAGAGTTGGACTAGATGATTTCCAAAATTCCTTCTAGATCCGAATCCTATGACTTTATAAAAGCATCTAATCTCAATCAGTTATGCTTGCGTCTGATTTTAAGTTAGATGAACCCTCTCCTAGGAGGACTGGTATTTAAAGCTTTGCCTCTATTTATGAAAAGAAATACTGACAATGATAGCTCTCATTATGGTGGTGCTTTTCCTCATAACAATCCTATGAGTTGCTAGATGGTGCAAATAATACATCGTCTCCAAATTACAGAAGATAAGACCGCGGCACAAAGAGTTTAAGTGATTTGCTCAATACTTAGGTAGAGTCTGAGGGCCATCTCCAGTTGTCCTGATTTATATCTCACCACTGGACCCAGATGGCTCTGGAGGAGAAAGTGAGGCTGGTGACTGCACATCCCTGCCTCGCTTAAATCCAATTCACTTGCGAGTCATGGCATCACCTTCCTGATGTCCTTCTGGAACAAAGGACAAACAATAACAACAGGCACAGTCCAAATCTGGACTTGAACTTGGGTCTTTTGATTGTGAGCCTAGGGCTCCTTTTAGTCCTTCTTACAGAAGTAACAGGCACCAGGGAGCACATTTTTTTAGATAGGAGCCCTCCATTCTTCCTATGAAGTCACACTCTGTAGGTCGCTGACACATAAGTCCAATGACTACAAGGTCCTTATGACTTCTTGACAGAGATTACAGATCTCACAGAACTTTAAAAATGAAAGAAACTTTGACCCCCGAACAACTGGACTTAGAGCTTATGAATCTGAGAGGGATCCTAAGGATGATCTAATCTAATTCGTTTATTTTAAAGATGAGGAAATCTCACACCTGCTCCTCTTCCCTCACCACCCCCTCCTACACATATGCTCAAGATGAAAATCACTGCCTTTGGGGGAATGGTGATTTTGGATTTTTAGGTGATGTGGACAAGACTGAGTGAGAGTAAGCCATATAAGAATGGTGGTGATGTCCACTGATTTGGATATTTTGCTTCTAACTCTCTGTGGTCCTCAGTTTTCCCATTTGTAAAATAAAAGGATTGAACTTAGTGGTGTCCAAACTCAAATAGAAACTAAATCCCTACAGGATGCATATTTACTTAGAAAATTACAAATTAACATTATGTTGTATTGTATTTTTATTTATTTTGTTAGACATTTCCCAATTTTTTTTTAATATGGTTCTGGCCACACTAGGGAGTTTTATGGGCTGTGGTGGAAAAGGAGTTTGATACCTGTGGGCTGGAAGATCTCTAACATTTGGTGTAGCAAAGAGGTTCAAAGACATGGGTTTGAAACCCAGCTCCCCAATTAACCAGGTATGTGACTGTGGGCTAGTCACTTAGCCTCTCTCTAGGTCTGTTTTCCATATGTGTATGTGTGTATGTATATATGTATGTATATGCATGTCCATGTATGTATATAAGGTGTATGCTTGTGTGTATATGCATATGTATCTATATATGTACAAGATATATACGCATGTATGTGCATATCCATGTATATATATATAATGTGAATGATTGTGTGTATATGCATATGTATCTATATATGTATAAGATACGTATGTACATATGTATTGTGGGTGCATATATATGCATACCTGTATGCATGCATATACATGTATATGTGTGTGTATGAATCAGGAATATATCAGAAGTATGTTAGAATCAGAAACCTAGAGCAGGAAGGCACTCCAGAAGCCATCAATTCTAGTTAACCTCTCTCTCTCTCTCTCTCTCTCTGTCTCTCTCTTTCTCTTTCTCTCTCTTTCTCTATCTCTCTCTCTCTCTCTCTCTCTCTCTCTCTCTCTCTCTCTCTCGTTCTCTCTCTCTGTCTCTCTCCCTCCCTCTATCTCTCTCTCTCTCTCTGTCTCTGTCTCTCTCTCATACATACAATATACGTACATATACACACATATACATATGTATGTGTGTTTGTGTGTATATGTGTGTTGTGTATGCATGTGTGTGGGTGTGTGTATGTATGTGTGTGCACACGTGTGTATGACAGGGATCATGTTTCATTTCTCTTCAGGTGATGGAAGAATCTCAGGTGAAGTCAGTTTGGGGATCATAGGGTCACAGATTTAGAGCTGAAAGGGATCATGGAGGTCATCTAATCCATTCCACCTCATTTTACAGGTGAGGACACTGAGCCTCAGGGAAGTTAAATGGCTTTTCTAGGTAGTGGACTTTGATGGGGTTCCTCCGACTCTAAAGCCACCATTTGCACTATGTCATAGTGTCAATCTTTCCATCTGGTTAGTAGAAAGAACATTCAATATGGAGTCAAAGATTGTGGGTTCAAATTCTGAAACTTCAGCTGTTGTGATATTGGGTATAATGAAAGGTATAAGTTCTGAACTAGGAATCAGGAGATCTGGCTTCCAGCCCTACTTTAATTGCTCAATCACTAAACATTTATTAAGCATCTATTGCATACCAGGCACTGTGCTAAGCACTGGGGCTACAAAAAGAGTTAAAAACTGGTCCCTGCTCTAAAGGAGCTTACAAGCTAATGGTGGAGACAACAAAATACAGAGGAAAAATGTTAGACATGGATTTGGAAGTCCTTGGTATGAAGCCTGGTACAGATGTTCATTGGATCATAATACTTGCAGCTGGAAGAAACCCCTTCATTTTGTAGATTGAGGTTAAAATTTATCCAAAGTCACATTGGTAGAAATTAGTAGAGAATTTCTCTTATTATTAGTGATCTGGAACATTTTTTCCTATGACTGTTAATATTTTATAATTCTTCTTTTGAGAATTGTTTGTCCATATCCTCTGACCCCTTATCTGTTGGGGAGGTCAAGTCTAAAATTCTTAATCAGCTGGTCTGCCTCACACATACATGGGAGAAAAGACCTTCACCCTGACCAGTGGGAAAGCATGGAGCTACTCCCTCCATAGATTTCTGACATCCTGTTCTCACTGGGGAGGCTGGGGAAGAATGAGCCGCACTGTTTATTAAGCCAGTGTGCTGAGAACTCATACAACTGAGCAGGTACTTTCAGGTCCAAGTTTCCCATAAGGCTCCGAGGCACCAAAGTCCTTCCATGGTTTTAATTTCCTAAACATTGTTGAATAAACTGATTTCTCTTTAGGGCTCAATGACCTACGGAACCCTGCTTAGCAGGAAGCTGCAGAGGTGACTGATGGAACTTGCCCTGACAGGAAGATGCTGTGGTTTCCTCTGGTGATGTTCCAGGCCCACTCAAGAATGTGTGCATGGTTCACAATTGCCTATTGACTAGGAACTAACACGGCTGGACCAAACACAAGGGAACTTGTAGCAGGCGTCCAAAAAAGCAAGAGATTGCGAGTAGAAATGCATGTGTGTCTATCTCTGTTTTCTTAGAGTCTTCGACTCTCCCAAACAGAAGCAAGTCAGCTCAAGATGGGCAGATCTTCTTATTTGTGAATCATTGGATTTGGGTGCTGGACAAAAGGGCGCTGACTTCAGAATGAAAAGGTGTCTCTGCTCGAATCCTGGCCCCTCACCCTGTGTTTGACCTGGGACAATTGACTGCCTCTCTCCAGGTCGATTTCTTTTATCTAAAAAAGGAGCCATGGTTGAAGTGGGTCATTTCTAAAGCTCTGAATTCTTTCATTCGGTGATCCTATCCTAGAGTCAGAATGGAACCTTACAGGTCACCTACTTCAGTCCCCTCCTTTCAAGAAGAGAGACAGGAAGTGACTTCCCCAAAGTTAAAAAATAAGCAAGTGAGTTGCAAAGCCTGAACAAGGATCCAAGATTCCTTGGGTTCTCTTGATTCCCAATCCAATCTCTTTCTAATGCTCTAGGTTGCATATGTTCTTCCTTCTTTCCTTTTTCTTTCTTTCAAGGCAATTAAGGTTAAGTGACTTGCCCAGGGTCACACAACTAGCCAGTGGCTGAGGCCAGATTTGAACTCAGGTCCTCTTGACTCGAGGGCCAGTGCTCTCTCCACTGTACCACCAACTGCCCCTGCATATGCTCCTTCAATTCCTAGAGGCAGATTAGCTATGTGGAGACCTTAACAATAACCTTATTAACTTAATTATGGACTACGAGAATTTTCCAAACTCCCTTATTTTTAGATGGGAAAATTGGGCTTCAGAACAGGCAAATAACTTGTCTAAGGACACGTGTAAGCTAGTGGCAGTCAGAAGCATAGCCTGTGTCTTCTGATGCCTAACCCAGTACACTTTCCTCTATGTCAGCGACTCCTTAACTTTTATTTTCTGGATGAATTAAGCCCATGCAGGGATATGCCAAAAACTAGGATAAAGGAATTAAAAAAAACAGAGAGAAAGAAGTGAGAATTACAGGATTCGCCACCCCTGAGGTGGTACAGCGGAGAGACAACCAGACTTGGAGCCAGGAAGACCAGAGTTTGAATCCAGCCTCAGATACTTACTACCTATGTGACCCTGGGCGACTGCCTCGGTTTCTTCATCTGCAAAACGGGTGTAATAATAGCACCTCTCTCTTAGGGTTGTTATGAAGATCAAATGAGATAATATGTGCAAAGCACTTTCAGGCGCAGAGGTAGTAGGGGTCATTTTTCTATGGTCAAAATATCATTGGGTCTAGAGTTAGAAGAGACTTAGGGATCATCCATTCCAACTCCATCATTTTACATGTGAGAGAACTGAGCCCCAGAGATTTTTCCAAAGTCACATAACTAATATATTGCTGAGCTAGCATTAGCCCACTTTTCTACCTCTCCAGGCTGTGAAAAGGTACATGTTCCCATAATTCCAGTGACTCGAAGTACTTTCTCTAAAACAATGAATTCAGTTGACCTTGCCATGGTGTTTTAAGTTAGTTTTTTTAAATGCTTTATTACATTATCTCATTCAGCTCTTGAAGTTACCCTTTGAGGGAGGTGATATGATGCATATTATTTTCCCTACTTTACTGATGACAAAGGTAGGGATGAGCGAAGTTAAGTAATTTGTGCCCTCGAGGTGTCTATTGTCCAAGAGACAGTGTATACAGCAGCAGAACATCATTTTGCAATAGGGGACCTTGTTCTTTTTGTTGTTTGGTCATTTTTCAGTCATGTCTAACCCTTCATGACTCCATTTGGAATTTTCTTGGCAAAGGTTGCCCATTTCCTCCTACAGATCATTTTACAAATGAGGAAACTGAGACAAACAGGGTTAAATGACATACCCACGGTCACACAGCTGGTGTCTGAGGCCAGATTTGAACTCAAGAAGATGAGTCTTCCTGATTTCAGGCCTGGTACTCTATGGCACCACCAAGCTGTCTGATGATCTGTTTGATGCTCTATGTCTGCAGCCTCAGGAAAGATAAGGCAGGGACAGGGTACTGTTAGGGAAGCCTTACTCCTAGGTCTTAGGGAGCTGGGTAGCACAGGAACAATTTGGACTTTGCCAGCACCAGGGCTTTGGGACAGGTCTGTTGTGAATATTTCCATGGCTTAGGAGGCTGTGGACATAATCATGTTGGGAACAGTGATCAGCTGGATAATTGTAACAAGCACAAAAAATGTTGGAGTTCAAGGGGTCCTTAGAAATCACCTAGTTCAGAGCTTCTTAATCTGGGGTCCAGAAACTGGTTTTCTTAAATTTCTGATGACTGCATTTCAATAGAATTGGTTTCCTTTGCAATTCTACATAATTTGTCTTATGCGTTTAAAAACATGATACTAAGAAGAGATCCATGGTCTCTCCCAGACTGCCAAAGGAGTCCAAGGCTCAAAAATAGCTAAAGATCCCTGATCTCAGTTTATAAATGGGGAAACTCTGGATCGGAAAGGAGAAATACCTTGCCTAACATCATATAATGCATCCATGGATTGGATCCAAATTGTCTGACCCTAAGTCTTTGTTTGTTCACCATATTGCCCTCTGGTCTATAAACTGAGTGTCAGGGCAGGCCTTAACTCCTTTGCCTCACTCCCATGTGAGAAAGAAAGAAAGAAAGCCTGAGTTAATTCTTTAGAAATACCAGGTCTTCTGTAAAAGTGCATGTAATGGGCAGTGTGCCCTGGGAGTGTGGGCAAGCATAACAAAGAATTTCTTTCATATCCCTTTAAATGAGCAAGGTGCAAAATTGCCATTCCATCACCATGGTCAGATTTTTCACTGCTAGCTCAGCAAGTGTAATTATATCACAGTTTCCATTTTTATTCTTACATTCAAACAATACCAAGTCTAAAGGGAAATATTACACCAAGCACTCCAAAGGCCATGGCTAAGCTTCCTGTTGTTGAGTTTGCAATGGAGACCCGGGCTATGCTGGCTGGTTCCAAGTAAGGCCAGTGGAAAGTTTTTTAATGTGTGCGACCCTGCTGTTCTGCAGATAGCTTAAGCTGGAGCACTCTCAGAGTGGTTGCTTAATAGGAGGGTTTTTAGAACTCAGCCCTACAGGGTGGCAAAGAATTTGCCCATGGGGGGAAGGCTTGACCCAATCATTCCCATTTGTGCAAATGTTTTGAATTAAAAGCACTAGGTGATGCAATTTGGAGCACAGCAAGCTGAATTTTATTCAGTTATTACCACCCTCCAGGACCATATTAATATGACTAAAGTCACATGTGCAATATAAATAATAGATTCATAGAATGTTCGAGGTGGAAGGGCCATTAGAAGATAGAGTGTCAAGGTTGGAAGGAAACTGAGAATATTAGGGCTGGAAGGGACCTTGGAACACAGAATGTCAGGGCTGGGAGGGAACTTAGAACACAGAATGCCAGAACTGGAAGGGCCCCTAGAACATGAAATGTCAGACATTAGAGGGCCCCTAGAACATAGAATTTCAAAGTTGGGAGGGTCCTTACAAGACAGAATGTCAGAGGTAGGAGGGACCTTAGAAAATACACTGTCAGAGCTGGAGAGGGACCTGGGGACACAGAACTAGAAGGAACTTTGAGGTCATCTACTTTAATCCATTCATTTTACAGATGAAGAGCCTCAGCTCAGATAAGTGATTCACTAAAGGTCACAAAGCCAGTAAGTGGATTAGAACCCAGGTAGATTGTTCTTATTCTCCAAAGCCTCTCCTCCACACTGGAGAATGTTTAATCAGTTAAAAAAATAGTATTTCTTTGGCACTGACTACATAATGGGCACTGTGCTAAGGGACAAGGAAAGAAGGAGCAAACAAACGGAAAACCATAGGACCTGTTAGGCACTCACATGGAGGAGACAGCATGTCAAAATCTGAGCACATACCAGACAGAGCAGATTGAAGG